>NC_090396.1:77582212-77612225 GCF_036365525.1 Heterodontus francisci | reverse complement strand
TGGGATTCAACTATTCCATGCTCACCTGGCTAACCTCCCATTCTCCATAAATTTCAGCTCGTCCAAAACTCTATTGATCGTATCCAAATTCACACCACGTTTCTTTCACACATCACACCTTTCTTGCCAACCTACAGTGGCTCCTGATCTTCAGCTTCGCACCCTCATGTTTTAATTCCTCCATGGCCTTGCCCCTTCCAATCACTGTAACCTGCTGCATTCCTACAAGCTCCCCCTCACCCCCACTGAATACACTATTCCTCCAATGCTGACCTCTCGTGCATCTTGCTCCTTTGCCCCACAATTGGCAGCGTGCCTTACATCACTTAGGTCCCATCCATAAATCACTCCAACCCCGTTCCTTTAAGACCTTCCTTAAAAACCACTTAAATCAAACGGTTGGTCACTCCTCAAGATTTTCTCCTTTGGCACAAAGTCAATTTTTATGCAATAGACCCGTGAAGCACATTGAGGCATCTTTTAATAAAGATCCAACACAACAGCTCCCCAGGCCACCACCATCCAACACAACAGCTCCCCAGGCCACCACCATCCAACACAACAGCTCCCCAGGCCACCACCATCCAACACAACAGCTCCCCAGGCCACCACCATCCAACGCACCAGCTCCCCAGGCCACCACCATCCAACACAACAGCTCCCCAGGCCACCACCATCCAACACAACAGCTCCCCAGGCCACCACCATCCAACACAACAGCTCCCCAGGCCACCACCATCCAACACAACAGCTCCCCAGGCCACCACCATCCAACACAACAGCTCCCCAGGCCACCACCATCCAACACAACAGCTCCCCAGGCCACCACCATCCAACGCAACAGCTCCCCAGGCCACCACCATCCAACGCACCAGCTCCCCAGGCCACCACCATCCAACGCAACAGCTCCCCAGGCCACCACCATCCAACGCAACAGCTCCCCAGGCAACCATCATCTAACGCAACAGCTCCCCAGGCCACCATCATCCAACGCAACAGCTCCCCAGGCCACCACCATCCAACGCAACAGCTCCCCAGGCCAACACCATCCAACGCAACAGCTCCCCAGGCCACCACCATCCAACACAACAGCTCCCCAGGCCGCCACCATCCAACACAACAGCTCCCCAGGCCGCCATCATCCAACACAGCAGCTCCCCAGGCCGCCACCATCCAACACAGCAGCTCCCCAGGCCGCCACCATCCAACACAACAGCTCCCCAGGCCACCACCATCCAACACAACAGCTCCCCAGGCCGCCACCATCCAACACAACAGCTCCCCAGGCCGCCACCATCCAACACAACAGCTCCCCAGGCCGCCACCATCCAACACAACAGCTCCCCAGGCCACCACCATCCAACACAACAGCTCCCCAGGCCGCCACCATCCAACACAACAGCTCCCCAGGCCGCCACCATCCAACACAACAGCTCCCCAGGCCGCCACATCCAACACAACAGCTCCCAGCCCGCCCCACCAACCTGCCCCCCACCCCAACAGCTCCCCAGCCAGCATCCAATACAACAGCTCCCCAGGCCGCCAGCATCCAACACAACAGCTCCCCAGGCCACCAGCATCCAACGCAACAGCTCCCCAGGCCGCCATCATCCAACGCAACAGCTCCCCAGGCCACCATCCAACGCAACAGCTCCCCAGGCCGCCATCATCCAACGCAACAGCTCCCCAGGCCGCCATCATCCAACGCAACAGCTCCCCAGGCCACCACCATCCAACACAACAGCTCCCCAGGCCGCCACCATCCAGCACAACAGCTCCCCAGGCCACCATCCAGCACAACGGATCCCCAGGCCACCATCCAGCACAACGGATCCCCAGGCCGCCATCATCCAACGCAACAGCTCCCCAGGCCACCATCCAACACAACAGCTCCCCAGGCCGCCAACATCCCACACAACAGCTCCCCAGGCCACCATCCAACACAACAGCTCCCCAGGCCACCATCATCCAACACAACAGCTCCCCAGGCCACCATCCAACACAACAGCTCCCCAGGCCGCCATCATCCAACGCAACAGCTCCCCAGGCCACCATCATCCAACGCAACAGCTCCCCAGGCCACCATCATCCAACACAACAGCTCCCCAGGCCGCCATCATCCAATGTAACAGCTCCCCAGGCCGCCATCATCCAACTTAACAGCTCCCCAGGACTTACCGATCTAACTTCATTGTCTCCCCCTCCAGAACATTCTCTAAGATCACTTCTGCTGCGATGTCACCAGCATATCCAGCTCCCCAGCCAAGAGTGTGGGACAAGTCATTCCCAGTTCCCAGGGGGAGAATAGCCACACGAGGAATGTACTGGTCCTGTCCCTGGATAAAGAGAGCATCTGGTTTAACTGCCAATGACACAGACTAAATGGAACTGGTATCAGGATCCAGATCAGGCACAAGTGACAGGACACAGATTGGAGTTGCAGCAACGGTCGGCTGTAAGCCATAATTAATCTTACCCAAGACAGAATTTGTAGGCCATACTGTACCGGTCCTGGGAGTGTTTGATGCGACAGTGTAGAGGGAAAATTTACTCTGCATCCAATGCCATTTTCTTTTTTTTTCCAAGGTGGCCTTTATACCCCAGGCCCCTTTTACGTATTTTATGTCAAGGGGGCCTTTATTCCTCAGGCCCCCTTTATATACATTTTTAAACTATTACAAAGAAATAAAACAAAACTCAAAATTAAAATGCCATACTCGGCGTCGATGATGCACTCCAGTCCCTGCGGAGCCCACTGGTCGCGGAAGGCCTCAAGCGTACCGGCGGACACCGCATGCTCCTTCTCCAGGGACATGCGGGCGCGAACGTAATCGCGAGAGAGGGGCAGGCAATCAGGGAGGATGGACCCCCCCACCACCCCCCCGACGGCCCGCAGCCTGGACCTGTGAATTGCCACCTTGGCCAGGCCCAGCAGCAGACCGACGAGGAGATCCTCCTCCCGGCCCAAGCCCCTCCGCACCGGGTGCCCAAAGATCAGGAGCGTGGGACTGAAGTGCAGCCAAAACCTGAGGAGCAGCCCCTTCAAATACTCAAAGAGGGGCTTCAACCTCACACACTCCATATATACGTGGAATATGGACTCGTCCAGGCCGCAGAAAGTACAGGCGGCCTGGGAGTCTGTGAACCTACTTAAACCTATCTAACCCCGTGCTGTACCTGTCCTGGGAGTGTTTGATGGGGGAACAGTGTAGAGGGAGCTTTACTCTGTATCTAACCCCCGTGCTGTACCTGTCCTGGGAGTGTGTGATGGGGACAGTGTAGAGGGAGCTTTACTCTGTATCTAACCCCCGTGCTGTACCTGTCCTGGGAGTGTTTGATGGGGGACAGTGTAGAGGGAGCTTTACTCTGTATCTAACCCCCATGCTGTACCTGTCCTGGGAGTGTGTGATGGGGACAGTGTAGAGGGAGCTTTACTCTGTATCTGACCCCCGTGCTGTACCTATCCTGGGAGTGTTTGACGGGGGACAGTGTAGAGGGAGCTTTACTCTGTATCTAACCCCCGTGCTGTACCTGTCCTGGGAGTGTTTGATGAGGACAGTGTAGAGGGAGCTTTACTCTGTATCTGACCCCCGTGCTGTACCTGTCCTGGGAGTGTTTGATGGGGGACAGTGTAGAGGGAGCTTTACTCTGTATCTAACCCCCGTGCTGTACCTGTCCTGGGAGTGTTTGATGAGGACAGTGTAGAGGGAGCTTTACTCTGTATCTAACCCCCGTGCTGTACCTGTCCTGGGAGTGTTTGATGAGGACAGTGTAGAGGGAGCTTTACTCTGTATCTAACCCCCGTGCTGTACCTGTCCTGGGAGTGTTTGATGGGGACAGTGTAGAGGGAGCTTTACTCCATTACCTTGTATTTCATTTCATCAATGGCGTCCAACACCCAGCCCACCGTCCCATCTCCACCACACACCAGCACTCGGGCCGCGTGGTTCGGCAGAAGCGTGCACAGCTGCAGAGCTTTCTGTGGAGTCGAGGAACCAAGATCAACAACCTGCCAAGAGAAACAATGTGCGTTCAGGACTGAAACTAGTGGTCGTTCACTAATCTCTCACACACACGACTGACTTGGTGCAGTCGTTGGTGCTGATGCTAATGTCAGTGTTAATGCAGGTGTCAGCTGTGGTTCAGTGATAACACTCGCAGGTTGTGGATTCAATTCTCAATCTAGAGACTGGCAACATCCTTATAAACTCCTCTGTACCCTCTCCAGTGCAATCAACACCATAATGCAGTGACCAGAACAACATGGTACTCTTGCTATACACTAAAATAAAAGCATCCGATGAAGGATGATGAAGGGTCTGTTCCGATGAAGGGTCACTGACCCGAAACGTTAACTCTGCTTCTCTTTCCACAGATGCTGCCAGACCTGCTGAGTGGTTCCAGCATTTCTTGTTTTTATTTTAGTGTTTTATACAGTTCTGGCATAACGTCCCAGCTCTTATATTCTGTGACTCAGCTAATAAATAAATGTATCCTGTGTGCCTTATCTTTCTGCAGTCTACAGCTTTCTTCCTCTATCAACCACACGGCCAACTTGTATTGTAATGACCGAGGTGGGAGGAGTGCACCGTTTATTCTAGTTCCACTTCTCCACTGGTCACAACATATATTTACATTTTTTCCCACTTACTGATACAGTCAATCGTATACTCTATCTTTATCCTAGCAAAACAGACCAACCAGGTTTCTTTAATAAATAACAAAATTATCAGATTATAAAAGAGGTCTTATAGCCTTTTTACCTTAGCCGTTCACACTCACACATACACCGGTTAACTGGAAAAGTAAAGGGTTTTTTTTGGTTTTTTAGTGCTCTATTACAGACAAAAAACACACTTGGGCTGAATACTTGCTCATTCTTGAAAAAACCGCACGAGATATGTTGTGTTCCAAAATTGGCACCGGGATCTTTTAGAACAGTTCTTTTCAGGCCCCGTTGAGAATTAATTTAGCAGGCTTTCTTCCCGAGAGAGAGATGAGCTGAGTTGACACAGTGGACTTCTCTGGATCTTTTTAAAGGGGTGCTGGAAAGTTGAGCTGGGTTGTGTTGCCCTCCCCTCTGCCTGGAAGTTTTCTCCCTTTTTATACAGTTCGACCCTAACTCAAAACAATTCAAAAGTGAAACCGACAAAAGGTCAACCTTTTGACCTCCATCTATCTTGACCTGTCACTTCTTTGTAAACAACTTCTCCAGGTGTCCAAAGTTCTGTTGTTTATTAAGTGTTGACAGCAGATTAAAGGAGAGGGGGACAGCACCTGAAGAGAGAGAACTGTGGGGACCAGGAGGGAAAACTGGGCGCTCAGCAGGAATGTGTCAAGGGAAAAAATAGGTGGAAGTCTGGCCCGATGGGTTAGTGGAAAGCAGGGAAGCAGCAGATCGAATGGTCTTGATCTTAGTGACAAAGAGGTCCATGCAATTATTGTTGAAGGTAAGGTGGAGGGGACAGGGGTTTAAGACAACAGGGGTTATCTTTGCATTCCAGGATGATCCTGGAATAATGAGCAATTTCAGCAGATGAGAGCAGGAGCAGATATGCTTTATGCAGTTCAGCCAGATGTAGTTTGGATAGACAAGTCAGTAGTCCACCATATCCTTTAAATTTTGCATCCCTTGAACTTAATGGGGAGATGAGGGCCATACTGAGGGAATGGTTAGTTTGAGAGAGTGAGTAATAGTTTCACTGGGGGCGAGGACAAAGATGGAGGGGAGGGTAAGGTTGAGCAAATCAGTAGCTGCAGAAATGCTGAAGCGAACAAAGGGCCAGAAGCAAGACAGTTGGGATTTTAAAAGTGCAGTTGTAAGTGAATTGGGGACAGTTTTTTTCCCCAGGGATAGGATCAGAAGGTGGTAGGGTTGGGCATGGAAAGGGGATGTGGGGGGAGTGTGATACAAAAAAGTGATCAGAGATGGCCTTATATATGATTGGTAAGATGGGACTAGCAAGACCAAGACGGAAAGGTCGAGGGGGTGGCCATTAACATGGTTTGAGAAGTTTGAGTGGAGGGAGTCAGACACGATCTGCAAGTGGATGTACGGCTCCAGTCCTCATCACAGCATTTGACTGAGTGTGGCATCAAGGAACCCTATCAAAATTGATGTCAATAGGAATCAGTAGGAAAACTCTTCACTGGTTGGAATCATACCTACAACAAAGAAAGATGGGGTCGGCCATTTAAGACAGAGATGAGGAGAAATTTTTTTCTCTCAGAGGGTCGTGAGTCTTTGGAATTCTCTTCTTCAAAAGGCGGTGGAAGCAGAGTCTTTGAATATTTTAAGGCAGAGGTAGATAGATTCTTAGGGGAAGAAAAGTTATCAATGTGGAGTTGATGTGACAATCACATTAGCCATGATCTTATTGAATGGCAGAGCAGGCTCGAGGGGCCGAGTGGCCTATTCCTGCTCCTAATTTATATGTTTTCAAAGCCTGTCCACATTGCACAAGTCAGGAGTGTGATGGAATACTCTCCACTTGCCTGGATGGGTGCAGCTCCAACAATTAAGAAGCTTGACACCATCCAGGACAAAGCAGCCCACTTAATCGGCACCCCATCCATCACCTTCAATATTTACTCCCTTCACCACCGACGCACAGTGGCAGCAGTGTGTACCATCTACAAGATGCACTGCAGCAACGCACCAAGGTTACTGAGGCACCACCTTCCAAACCCGCAAACTCTAGCAACTAGAAGGACAAGGGCAGCAAATGCATGGGAACACCACCACCTGCTAGTTCCCCTCCAAGTCACACACCATCCTGACTTGGAACTATATCGCCGTTCCTTCACTGTCACTGGGTCAAAATCCTGGAACTCCCTTCCTAACAGCACTGTGGGTGTACCTACCCCACATGGACTGCAGCGGTCAAGAAGGCAGCTCACCACCACCTTCTCAAGGGCAATTAGGGACGAGCAATAAATGCTGGAAATGCCAGCAATGCCCACATCCCATCAATTAATAAAATAAAATAAAATATCACTACAGGAAGAGGAGCAGGGGTGTTTTCCCTGTGATATACCCACTATCCCAACACTAGTTATTCATTCACTGCTGCAATTCAACACTTCATTGCCTATGTGAGAAGTTCAGAGACTGGATGAGGTGTCATATGAATACTGACCCCCCTTTCATTAAGTTGTCGGGGAGGAAACCCACACATGCCCAGAAGGTTACCTGAATGGGATTAAGGATTGACCGGAATTCTCCCATCAGACCCTGGGCCATGTTGTTTCCACTACGAGTGTTGGCGAGAACCAGAACTGGGGTCCAGTTTTTCGGGCACATGTAGGAGAACTGCAGATAGGAAGGAGTTACAAACAGGGTCAGTGCAGTGCACACAATACTCAGGGTTGGGGGGGTGGGGGAGAGAGATGGGGGGGGGGGGGGGAAAGAGAGATGGGGGGGGGGGGGAAAGAGAGATGGGGGGGGGGGGGGAAAGAGAGATGGGGGGGGGGAAAGAGAGATGGGGGGGGGAAAGAGAGATGGGGGGGGGAAAGAGAGATGGGGGGGGAAAGAGAGAAGGGGGGGGGAAGAGAGATGGGGGGGGGAAGAGAGATGGGGGGGGGGAAGAGAGATGGGGGGGGGGAAGAGAGATGGGGGGGGGGAAGAGAGATGGGGGGGGGGGAAGAGAGATGGGGGGGGCAAGAGAGATGGGGGGGGCAAGAGAGATGGGGGGGGGCAAGAGAGATGGGGGGGGGCAAGAGAGATGGGGGGGGGGGAAGAGAGATGGGGGGGGGGAAGAGAGATGGGGGGGGGGAAGAGAGATGGGGGGGGGGAAGAGAGATGGGGGGGGGGAAGAGAGATGGGGGGGGGGAAGAGAGATGGGGGGGGAAGAGAGATGGGGGGGGAAGAGAGATGGGGGGGGGGAAGAGAGATGGGGGGGGGGAAGAGAGATGGGGGGGGGGAAGAGAGATGGGGGGGGGGGAAGAGAGATGGGGGGGGGGAAGAGAGATGGGGGGGGGGAAGAGAGATGGGGGGGGGGAAGAGAGATGGGGGGGGGAAGAGAGATGGGGGGGGGAAGAGAGATGGGGGGGGGAAGAGAGATGGGGGGGGGAAGAGAGATGGGGGGGGGGAAGAGAGATGGGGGGGGGAAGAGAGATGGGGGGGGGGAAGAGAGATGGGGGGGGGGAAGAGAGATGGGGGGGGGGAAGAGAGATGGGGGGGGGGAAGAGAGATGGGGGGGGGGAAGAGAGATGGGGGGGGGGAAGAGAGATGGGGGGGGGGAAGAGAGATGGGGGGGGGGAAGAGAGATGGGGGGGGGAAGAGAGATGGGGGGGGAAGAGAGATGGGGGGGGGAAGAGAGATGGGGGGGGGAAGAGAGATGGGGGGGGGAAGAGAGATGGGGGGGGGAAGAGAGATGGGGGGGGGGAAGAGAGATGGGGGGGGGGAAGAGAGATGGGGGGGGGGAAGAGAGATGGGGGGGGGGAAGAGAGATGGGGGGGGGGAAGAGAGATGGGGGGGGGGAAGAGAGATGGGGGGGGGGGAAGAGAGATGGGGGGGGGAAGAGAGATGGGGGGGGGAGGAGAGATTGGGGGGGGGAGGAGAGATTGGGGGGGGAGGAGAGATTGGGGGGGGAGGAGAGATTGGGGGGGGGAGAGGAGAGATTGTGGGGGGGGAGAGATTGTGGGGGGGAGAGATTGGGGGGGGGGGAGAGATTGGGGGGGGGGAGAGATTGGGGGGGGGGAGAGATTGGGGGGGGGGAGAGATTGGGGGGGGGAGAGATTGGGGGGGGGAGAGATTGGGGGGGGGGAGAGATTGGGGGGGGGGAGAGATTGGGGGGGGGGAGAGATTGGGGGGGGGGAGAGATTGGGGGGGGGAGAGATTGGGGGGGGGGAGAGATTGGGGGGGGAGAGATTGGGGGGGGGAGAGATTGGGGGGGGGGAGAGATTGGGGGGGGGGAGAGATTGGGGGGGGGAGAGTTGGGGGGGGAGAGATTGGGGGGGGGAGAGATTGGGGGGGGGAGAGATTGGGGGGGGAGAGATTGGGGGGGGGGAGAGATTGGGGGGGGGGGGAGAGATTGGGGGGGGGGGAGTGATTGGGGGGGGGGGGAGAGATTGGGGGGGGGGGAGAGATTGGGGGGGGGAGAGATTGGGGGGGAGAGATTGGGGGGGGAGAGATTGGGGGGGGGGAGAGTTGGGGGGGGGGAGAGATTGGGGGGGGGAGAGATTGGGGGGGGAGAGATTGGGGGGGGGAGAGATTGGGGGGGGGGAGAGATTGGGGGGGGAGATTGGGGGGGAGAGATTGGGGGGGGTGTTGGGGGGGGAGAGATTGGGGGGGGGAGAGATTGGGGGGGGGGAGAGATTGGGGGGGGGAGAGATTGGGGGGGGGGAGAGATTGGGGGGGGGAGAGATTGGGGGGGGGAGAGATTGGGGGGGGGAGATTGGGGGGGGGAGAGATTGGGGGGGGGAGAGATTGGGGGGGGGGAGAGATTGGGGGGGGGAGATTGGGGGGGGGAGAGATTGGGGGGGGGGAGATTGGGGGGGGGAGAGATTGGGGGGGGGAGAGATTGGGGGGGGGAGAGATTGGGGGGGGGTGAGATTGGGGGGGGGAGAGATTGGGGGGGGAGAGATTGGGGGGGGGAGAGATTGGGGGGGGAGAGTTGGGGGGGGAGAGATTGGGGGGGGAGAGATTGGGGGGGGGAGAGTTGGGGGGGGAGAGTTGGGGGGGGGGTTGGGGGGGGAGAGATTGGGGGGGGAGAGATTGGGGGGGGAGAGTTTGGGGGGGGGAGAGATTGGGGGGGGGAGATTGGGGGGGGGAGAGATTGGGGGGGGGAGTGATTGGGGGGGGTGAGATTGGGGGGGGGAGAGATTGGGGGGGGGGAGATTGGGGGGGGGAGTGTTGGGGGGGGGTGAGTTGGGGGGGGAGAGTTGGGGGGGGGAGAGATTGGGGGGGGGAGTTGGGGGGGAGAGTTGGGGGGGGGAGAGATTGGGGGGGGGAGAGATTGGGGGGGGGAGTGAGTTGGGGGGGGGAGGAGATTGGGGGGGGTGTGTGTTGGGGGGGGAGAGAGTTGGGGGGGGAGAGATTGGGGGGGGGTGAGTGGGGGGGGGGTGTTGGGGGGGGTGAGTTGGGGGGGGGAGTGATTGGGGGGGGTGAGTGTTGGGGGGGGGAGTGTTGGGGGGGGGTGTGAGTTGGGGGGGGGAGAGTTTGGGGGGGGGGAGAGATTGGGGGGGGGGGAGTGTTGGGGGGGGGGAGTGTGTTGGGGGGGGGGAGTGTTGGGGGGGGGGAGAGTGTTGGGGGGGGGGGGGAGTGATTGGGGGGGGGGGAGTGTGTTGGGGGGGGGGGTGAGTGTTGGGGGGGGGGAGTGAGTTGGGGGGGGGGGAGTGTGTTGGGGGGGGGGGTTGGGGGGAGTGAGTTGGGGGGGTGTGTTGGGGGGGGGAGAGTGTGGGGGGGGAGTGTGTTGGGGGGGTGTGTGGGGGGGAGAGATTGGGGGGGGTGAGTGTGGGGGGGTGTGAGTTGGGGGGGGTGTGTTGGGGGGGGTGAGATTGGGGGGGGGAGTGTGTTGGGGGGGGAGTGATTGGGGGGGGAGTGTGTTGGGGGGGGAGTGTGTTGGGGGGGGGGAGTGTGGGGGGGGGTGAGATTGGGGGGGGGGTGTTGGGGGGGGGTGTGTGTGGGGGGTGGGGGGTGTGTTGGGGGGGGGAGAGTGTGGGGGGGGAGTGTGTGGGGGGGAGATTGGGGGGGGAGTGTTGGGGGGGGAGAGTTGGGGGGGGGTGTGTGGGGGGGGGGAGTGATTGGGGGGGGGGGGGTTGTGGGGGGGGGAGTGATTGGGGGGGGGTTGTGTGGGGGGGGTTGTGTTGGGGGGGGGGTGTGTGGGGGGGGGTGAGTGGGGGGGGGGGAGTGTTGGGGGGGGGGAGTGTTGGGGGGGGGGGGTGTGTGGGGGGGGGGGAGTGTTGGGGGGGGGGGTGTGGGGGGGGTTGGGGGGGGGTGTGATTGGGGGGGGAGAGTGTTGGGGGGGGTGTTGGGGGGGGAGTGTGTGGGGGGGGGAGTGAGTTGGGGGGGGGGTTGGGGGGGGGTGTGTTGGGGGGGGGAGAGTTGGGGGGGGAGAGATTGGGGGGGGTGTGTTGGGGGGGGGTGTGTGGGGGGGGAGTGTTGGGGGGGGGGTGTGTTGGGGGGGGGAGTGATTGGGGGGGGAGAGTTGGGGGGGGTGTGTGTGGGGGGGGGGTGTGTGGGGGGGGGTGGTTGTGGGGGGGGAGAGTTGGGGGGGGGGTGAGATTGGGGGGGGGTGTGTGTTGGGGGGGGGAGAGTGTTGGGGGGGGGTGTGTTGGGGGGGGTGAGTGTTGGGGGGGGTGAGAGATTGGGGGGGGGTGAGTGTGGGGGGGGGTGAGATTGGGGGGGGGAGTGTTGGGGGGGGAGTGTGTTGGGGGGGGGTGTGATTGGGGGGGGAGTGTGTTGGGGGGGGAGGTGTTGGGGGGGGAGAGATTGGGGGGGGGAGAGATTGGGGGGGGAGAGAGATTGGGGGGGGAGAGTGATTGGGGGGGGGAGTGAGTTGGGGGGGAGAGAGATTGGGGGGGGAGAGTGATTGGGGGGGGGAGAGTGTTGGGGGGGGAGAGTGATTGGGGGGGGGTGAGAGTTGGGGGGGGGGAGAGTTGGGGGGGGTGAGATTGGGGGGGGTGAGTTGGGGGGGGAGAGTTGGGGGGGGAGAGATTGGGGGGGGGAGTGAGATTGGGGGGGAGAGTGATTGGGGGGGAGAGGATTTGGGGGGGGAGAGATTGGGGGGGGAGAGAGATTGGGGGGGGGAGTGTGTGGGGGGGGGTGAGTGTTGGGGGGGGTGTGTTGGGGGGGAGTGTTGGGGGGGGGTGATTGGGGGGGGGGAGTGGGGGGGGGGGAGTTGGGGGGGGGGTGTGGGGGGGGGGAGTTGGGGGGGGGGATTGGGGGGGGGGGTGATTGGGGGGGGGGTGTTGGGGGGGGGGGTGATTGGGGGGGGGGAGATTGGGGGGGGGTGTGGGGGGGGAGTTGGGGGGGGGGGAGTTGGGGGGGGGGGGGTGTGGGGGGGGGGGGAGGTGTTGGGGGGGGGGGAGGGTGTGGGGTGGGGGGGGAGTGTGGGGGGGGGGAGTGTTGGGGGGGGGAGAGATTGGGGGGGGGGAGAGATTGGGGGGGGGGGTGATTGGGGGGGGGGGGTGTTGGGGGGGGGGAGGTGTGGGGTGGGGTGGGGGTGTGGGGTGGGGGTGTGGGGTGGGGTGGGGTGGGGGTGTGGGGTGGGGGTGTGGGGTGGGGTGGGGTGGGGGTGTGGGGTGGGGGTGTGGGGTGGGGTGGGGTGGGGTGGGGTGGGGGCCCCCCCATGGACTGTGCTCTAGCCGCCCCTACCTGACTGAAGTCGGCCCCGGGCTGCAGGCGCCGCCGGCTCACTGTGTACAGGTACTGCGGGGGGACGATGGCCCGGCGGAGGTGGCCCAGGTCGCAGGAGGCGGGTGCCTGGGGCAGGCAGGTATCGTGAGCCAGCAGCTGGCACCAGACACAGCGGTAATCACAGAGCCGGGGCTGGGTTCCGCACTGGAGGCCGCACACGGAGCAGCTGTTACAGAGAGGCAGGTTCCCCCGGACCCAGTGGTGAGGCTGCAGCGGAGACTGGGCCGAGACCTGGGCCTCTGGGTCCCGGGGAACCGCCAGCGGCTCCTTACAGCGCAGGCGGCGCTCGGCCCGGCCCAGGCAGCCATCGTCCACACACAGGCCGCAGCAGTGGCAGTAGGAGCCCCGCAGGGTGGCCTGACCGCACACGCTGCAGTAGGTGGGCCTGCTGAACAGGTCGGTGTACTGCCAGGTGTGGGTGCTGCCCCCCGGGCCCGGGCTCGGGCCTAGGCCCAGGCCCCGCCGGATGGCCGCCTCCCGCCGGGCCCGCTGGACGCTGCACCAGCAGGTCAACAACACCGGCACCAGCACCGCCGCCACCGTCCACAGCAGCAGCTGGTACTCGGCCCAAGCCCCGGGGCCCGCCTGCGACCCGCCCTCCACACCATCCTCCTCCGAGGCTGCTTCTCCCATGGCCCGGCCCCGGGTGGAAGCGGCCGGATCAGCCCCGGGGCCCGGGCGGCCGCAGCCACTCAGGCGGTGCCGAGCAAACGCGCCATGGCCGCCAGCGGGAGCGCGCACTGACTGTGGGGGGGGGAGCGCGCCCACTGCGCGCCACCCAATTCACCCCCGCCGGCGGGAGCGCGAGGAGGCGGGGCTACATGGGAGGTGTGGCGAGGGGCGGGGCTCTGGGCGAGGGGTGGGGCTCTGGGCGAGGGGCGGGGCTCTGGGCGAGGGGTGGGGCTCTGGGCGAGGGGTGGGGCTCTGGGCGAGGGGCGGGGCTCTGGGCGAGGGGTGGGGCTCTGGGCGAGGGGTGGGCGGGGCTCTGGGCGAGGGGTGGGCGGGGCTCTGGGTGAGGGGTGGGCGGGGCTCTGGGCGAGGAGTGGGCGGGGCTCCATGCCGGTGTGGGACCCGCAGGGGTTCCGGGTTTTGCTGGTATCTGAGTTACCCACCCACCCGGAATGAAGGTGAATCTCCTGGAGCAGCTGCAGCTCAATCACCATATTGTTCAAAATTATACCTCAAACACAGAGAATGTCCTCACTCATTAAAAAACAATCATTCAATTGAAAGAGGAAGAACCTGCTCACTTTCCAATGGGATCTGGAAGATAAGATGAGAGTGGAGGGAGGGTGAGAGTGGAGGGGGTGGAGAGAAGGTGAGAGTGGAGGGGGCGAGAGTAGAGTAGGTGAAAGTGGAGGGGGCGAGAGTGGAGGGGGTGGAGAGAAGGTGAGAGTGGAGGGGGCGAGAGTAGAGTAGGTGAAAGTGGAGGGGGCATGAGTGGAGGGGGCGAGAGCGGAGGGGGTGGAGAGAAGGTGAGAGTGGAGGGGGCGAGAGTGGAGGGGGTGAGAGTGGAGGGGTGGAGAGAAGGTGAGAGTGGAGGGGGTGAGAGTAAAGTAGGTGAGAGTAGAGGGGGCGAGAGTGGAGGGGGTGGAGAGAAGGCAAGAGTGGAGGGGGCGAGAGTGGAGGGGGCGAGAGTGGAGGGGGTGGAGAGAAGGTGAGAGTAGAGTAGGTGAGAGTAGAGTAGGTGAAAGTGGAGGGGGCATGAGTGGAGGGGGCGAGAGTGGAGGGGGTGGAGAGAAGGTGAGAGTGGAGGGGGCGAGAGTGGAGGGGGTGGAGAGAAGGTGAGAGTGGAGGGGGCGAGAGTGGAGGGGGTGAGTGGAGGGGTGGAGAGAAGGTGAGAGTGGAGGGGGTGAGAGTAAAGTAGGTGAGAGTAGAGGGGGCGAGAGTGGAGGGAGCGAGAGTGGAGGGGGTGGAGAGAAGGCAAGAGTGGAGGGGGCGAGAGTGGAGGGGGTGGAGAGAAGGTGAGAGTAGAGTAGGTGAGAGTAGAGGGGGCGAGAGTGGAGGGGGTGGAGAGAAGGTGAGAGTGGAGGGGGCGAGAGTGGAGGGCGTGGAGAGAAGGTTAGAGTGGAGGGGGTGGAGAGGGGGCGAGAGTGGAGGGGGCGAGAGTGCAGGGTGTGGAGAGAAGGCGAGAGTGGAGGGGGCGAGAGTGGAGGGGGTGGAGAGAAGGCGAGAGTGGAGGGGGTGGAGAGGGGGCGAGAGTGGAGGGGGCGAGAGTGGGAGGCGAGAGTGCAGGGTGTGGAGAGAAGGCGAGAGTGGAGGGGGCGAGAGTGGAGGGGGTGGAGAGAAGGTTAGAGTGGAGGCGGCGAGAGTGGAGGGGGTGGAGAGGGGGCGAGAGTGGAGGGGGCGAGAGTGGGAGGCAAGAGTGCAGGGTGTGGAGAGAAGGCGAGAGTGGAGGTGGCGAGAGTGGAGGGGGTGGAGAGAAGGTGAGAGTGGAGGGGGTGGAGAGAAGGCGAGAGTGGAGGGGGCAAGAGTGGAGGGGGTGAGAGTCAAGTAGGTGAGAGTGGAGGGGCGTGAGTGGAGGGGGTGAGAGTGGAGGGGGTGAGAGTGGAGGGGGTGGAGAGAAGGCGAGAGTGGAGGGGGCGAGAGTAGAGTAGGTGAGAGTGGAGGGGGCGTGAGTGGAGGGGGTGAGAGTAGAGTAGGCGAGAGTGGAGGGGTGGAGAGAAGGTGAGAGTGGGGGGCGAGAGTGGAGGGGGTGGCGAGAAGGTGAGAGTGGAGGGGGCGAGAGTGGGGGGCGAGAGTGGAGGGAGTGGAGAGAAGGTGAGAGTGGAGGGGGTGAGAGTGGAGGGGGCGAGAGTGGGGGGCGAGAGTGGGGGGCGAGAGTGGGGGGCGAGAGTGGAGGGGGGCGAGAGTGGAGGGGGTGGAGAGAAGGTGAGAGTGGAGGGGGCGGGAGTGGAGGGGGTGGAGAGAAGGTGAGAGTGGAGGGGGTGAGAGTGGAGGGGGCATGAGTGGAGGGGGTGAGAGTAGAGTAGGTGAGAGTGGAGGGGGTGGAGAGGAGGTGAGAGTGGAGGGGGCGAGAGTGGAGGAGGTGAGAGTGGAGGGGGTGGAGAGAAGGCGAGAGTGGAGGGGGTGAGAGTAGAGTAGGTTAGAGTGGAGGGGGTGAGAGTAGAGTAGGCGAGAGTGGAGGGGGTAGAGAGAAGGTGAGAGTGGGGGGCGAGAGTGGAGGGGGCGAGAGTGGGGGGCGAGAGTGGAGGGGGTGGAGAGAAGGTGAGAGTGGAGGGGGCGAGAGTGGAGGGGGCGAGAGTGGGGGGGGCGAGAGTGGGGGGGCAAGAGTGGAGGGGGTGGAGAGAAGGTGAGAGTGGAGGGGGCGAGAGTGGAGGGGGTGAGAGTGGAGGGGGGTGGGAGTGGAGGGTGTGGAGAGAAGGCAAGAGTGGAGGGGGTGAGAGTAGAGTAGGTGAGAGTGGAGGGGGTGAGAGTAGAGTTGGCGAGAGTGGAGGGGGTAGAGAGAAGGTGAGAGTGGGGGGCGAGAGTGGAGGGGGCGAGAGTGGGGGGCGAGAGTGGAGGGGGCGAGAGTGGAGGGGGTGGAGAGAAGGTGAGAGTGGAGGGGGCGAGAATGGAGGGGGCGAGAGTGGGGGGGGAGAGTGGAGGGAGTGGAGAGAAGGCGAGAGTGGAGGGGGCGAGAGTGGAGGGGGTGGATGGAGAGCGAGAGCAGACAGGGGTAGAGGGAGGGCTAGAGTGGAGGGAGGGCGAACACAAGAATTAGGAGCAGGAGTAGACCTCGCTGGTGGGTAAATTGTTAGAATCTATTCTGAGGGACAGGATAAACTGCCACTTAGAAAGGCACGGATTAATCAGGGATAGTCAACATGGATTTGTTAAGGGACGGTCATGTCTTACAAACTTGATTGAGTTTTTTGAGGAAGTAACAAGGAGGATTGATGAGGATAGTGCAGTGGATGTGGTCCACATGGATTTTATAAGGCATTTGACAAGGTCCCACATGACAGACTGGTCAGTAAAATGAAAGCCCATGTGATACAGGGAAATGTGACAGGTTGGATCCAGAATTGGCTCAGTGACAGGAAACAAAGGGTAGTAGTCGATGGATGTTTTTGTGAATGGAAAGCTGTTTCCAGTGGTGTTCCACAGGGCTCAGTGTTGGGTCCCTTACTGTTTGTGGTATATATTAATGATTTGGACTTAAATGTGAGAGGCATTATTGGGAAATTTGCTGATGACACAAAAATTGGCCGTGTAGTTGATAGTGAAGAGGATAGCTGTAGACTCCAGAATGATATCAATGGTTTGGTTGAGTAGGCGGAAAAGTGGCAAATGGAATTCAATCCGGAGAAGTGTGAGGTAATGCATTTGGGGAGGACAAATAAAGCGAGGGAATACACAATAAACGGGAGGATATTGAGAGGGGTAGAAGAAGTGAGAGACCTTGGAGTGCATGTCCACAGGTCCCTGAAGGTGACAGGACAGGTAGATCGAGTGGTGAAGAAGGCATATAGAATGCTTTCCTTTATTGGCTGAGGTCTTCTTTGGCCTCCTTGTCTCGAGAGACAATGGGTAAGCGCCTGGAGGTGGTCAGTAGTGTGTGGAGCAGTGCCTGGAGTGGCTATAAAGGCCAATTCTAGAGTGGCAGACTCTTCCACAGGTGCTGCAGATAAAATTGTTTGTCGGGGCTGTTACACAGTTGGCTCTCTCCTTGCGCTTCTGTCTTTTTTCCTGCCAACTGCTAAGTCTCTTCGGCTCGCCACGCTTTAGCCCCGCCTTTATGGCTGCCCGCCAGCTCTGGCGATCACTGGCAACTGACTCCCACGACTTGTGATCAGTGTCACAAGACTTCATGTCGCGTTTGCAGACGTCTTTAAAGCGGAGACATGGACAGCCGGTGGGTCTGATACCAATGACGAGCTCGCTGTACAATGTGTCCTTGGGGATCCTGCCATCTTCCATGCGGCTCACATGGCCAAGCCAGCTCAAACGCCGCTGGCTCAGTAGGGTGTATAAGCTGGGGATGTTGGCCGCCTCGAGGACTTCTGTGTTGGAGATACGGTCCTGCCACCTGATGCCAAGGATTCTCCGGAGGCAGCGAAGATGGAGTGAATTGAGACATCGCTCTTGGCTGACATACGTTGTCCAGGCCTCGCTGCTGTAGAACAAGGTACTGAGGACACAGGCTTGATATACTTGGACTTTTGTGTTCTGTGTCAGTGTGCCACTTTCCCTCACTCTCTTGGCCAGTCTGGACATAGCAGTGGAAGCCTTTCCCATGCGCTTGTTTAATTCTGCATCTAGAGACAGGTTACTGGTGATAGTTGAGCCTAGGTAGGTGAACTCTTGAACCACTTCGAGAGTGTGGTCGCCGATATTGATAGATGGGGCATTTCTGACGTCCTGTCCCATGATGTTCATTTTCTTGAGGCTGATGGTTAGGCCAAATTCATTGCAGGCAGCCGCAAACCTGTCGATGAGTCTCTGCAGACACTCTTCTGTGTGGGATGTTAATGCAGCATCGTCAGCAAAGAGGAGTTTCCTGATGAGGACTTTCCGTACTTTGGTCTTCGCTCTTAGACGGGCAAGGTTGAACAACCTGCACCCTGATCTTGTGTGGAGGAAAATTCCTTCTTCTGAAGACTTGAACGCATGTGAGAGCAGCAGGGAGAAGAAGATCCCAAACAGTGTGGGTGCGAGAACACAGCCCTGTTTCACACCACTCAGGATAGGAAAGGGGTCTGATGAGGTGCTGCTATGCTGAAATGTGCTTTTCATATTGTCATGGAATGAGATGATGATACTTAGTAGCTTTGGTGGGCATCCGATCTTTTCTAGTAGTCTGAAGAGACCACGTCTGCTGACAAGGTCAAAGGCTTTGGCGAGATCAATGAAAGCAATGTAGAGGGGCATCTGTTGTTCGCGGCATTTCTCCTGTATCTGGCGAAGGGAGAACAGCATGTCAACGGTCGATCTCTCTGCACGAAAGCCACACTGTGCCTCAGGGTAGACGCGCACGGCCAGCTTCTGGAGCCTGTTTAGAGCAACTCGAGCAAAGACTTTCCCCACTATGCTGAGCAGGGAGATTCCACGGTAGTTGTTGCAGTCACCGCGGTCACCTTTGTTTTTATAGAGGGTGATGATATTGGCATCACGCATGTCCTGTGGTACTGCTCCCTTATCCCAGCACAGGCAAAGCAGTTCGTACAGTGCTGAAAGTATAGCAGGCTTGGCACTCTTGATGATTTCAGGGGTAATGCCGTCCTTCCCAGGGGCTTTTCCACTGGCTAGAGAATCAATGGCATTACTGAGTTCCGATTTTGTTGGCTGTACGTCCAGCTCATCCATGACTGGCAGAGACTGGGCTGCATTGAGGGCGATCTCAGTGACAACATTTTCCCTGGAGTACAGTTCTAGGTAGTGCTCCACCCAACGGTCCATTTGCTTGCGTTGGTCAGTGATTGTGTCCCCTGATTTAGACTTGAGGGGGGCGATCCTCTTGTTGGTTGGCCCAAAAGCTCTCTTAATGCCATCATACATCCCTCTGATATTTCCTGTGTCAGAGGCCAGCTGAATATGACTGCATAGGTGTTGCCAGTAGTCATTTGCGCAGCGCCTGACTGTTCTTTGTGCAGCGCTTCTGGCTGCTTTAAGTGCTACGGATGTTAACTCGCTGGGGGCTTTCTTGTAGTTCAACAGTGCAATGCACTTCGTGGCAGTTCTTCAAAGAGAGATTGAAACCAGTCTGCATTCTGCTTCACACAATTGCCATAGGTGGTCATTGCTGAGTCATAGATGGCGTCTCTGATGTGGGCCCACTTGGTCCCTGCATCCCCTGTGGGAGTGTTTTGGAAGGCTTTTTCAAGTGAATTTAGAAACTTGCGTGACAACTGTGGATGAGAAATTCTGCTAGTGTTGATGCGCGGGTGGCCCTTCTGCTTGGAGTGATGCAACTTCTTTGGTTTGAGTCTAACTTTGCTGCACACCAGGGAGTGGTCGGTGTCGCAGTCCGCACTGTGGAAGCTGCGTGTGTTTTGAACACTGTTTAAAGAGGCTCGCCTTGTGACGAGGTATAGAATATAAAAGCAGGGATGTAATGCTGGAACTGTATAAAACGCTGGATAGGCCACAGCTGGAGTATTGTGTACAGTTCTGGTCACCACATTACAGAAAGGACATAATTGCTGTGGAGAGAGAGTACAGAGGAGATTTACAAGAATGTTGCCAGGGCTTGAAAGTTGCAGCTATGAGGAAAGATTGGATAGGCTAGGGTTGTTTTCCTTAGAACAGAGGAGGCTGAGGGGTGACTTAATTGAGGTGTACAAAATTATGAGGGGCCTAGATAGAGTAGACAGGAAGGACTTGTTTCCTCTAGCAGAGAGGTCAATTACCAGGCAGCACAGATTTAAGGTGATTGGTCGAAGGATTAGAGAGGACATGAGGAGAAACTTTTTCACCCAGAGGGTGGTGGGTGTCTGGAATTCACTGCCAGGAACGGTGGTGGAGGCAGAAACCCTCAACTCATTTAAAAGGTACCTGGACTTGCACCTGAAGTGCTGTAACCGGCAAGGCTATGGACCAGGTGTTGGAAGGTGGGATTAGATTGGGTGGCTCATTTTTTCGGCCGGCAGAGACACGATGGGCTGAATGGCCTCCTTCTGTTCCATAATTTTTCTATGATTCTGTGGTAGGCCACTCGGCCCCTTGAGCCTGCTCCGTCATTCAATAAAATCATGGCTGATCTGATTGTGACCTCTACTGCACATTCCTGCCTACCCCTGATAACCTTTCACCCCCTTGCTTATCGAGAATCTCTCTACCTCTGCCTTAAAAATATTCCAAGACTCTGCTTCCGCCGCCTTTTGAGGAAGAGAGTTCCAAAGACTCACGACCCTCAGAGAAAAAAATTTCTCCTCATCTCTGTCTTAAAGGGGCAACCCCTTATTTTTAAACAGTGACCCCTAGTTCTAGATTCTCCCACAAGGGGAAACATCCTTTCCACATCCACCCTGTCAAGACCCCTCAAGATCTTATATGTTTCAATCAAGTCACCTCTTACTCTTCTAAACTCCAGCAGATACAAGCCTAGCCTGTCCTTTCTTCATAAGACAACCCGCCCATTCCAGGTATTAGTCTAGTAAATCTTCTCTGTACTGCCTCCAATGCATTTATATCCTTCCTTAAATAAGGAGACCAGTACTGTACACAGTACTCCAGATGTGGTCTCACCAATGCCCTGTATAACTGAAGCATAACCTCCCTACTTTTGTATTCAATTCCCCTTGCAATAAATGATAACATTCTATTAGCTTTCCTAATTACTTGCTGTACCTGCATACTAACCTTTTGCGATTCATGCACTAGGACACCCAGATCCCTCTGGATCTCAGAGCTCTGTAATCTCTCACCATTTAGATAATATACTTTTTAATTCTTCCTGCCAAAGTGAACAGTTTCACACTTTCCCACATTATACTCCATTTGCCAGGTTTTTGCCCACTCACTTAACCTATCTACATCCCTTTGTAGCTCCCTTATATCTTCTTTACAAATTACTTTCCTACCTATCTTTGTATCATCAGCAACTTTAGTAACCATACCTTCGGTCTCTTCATCCAAGTCATTTATATAAATTGCAAAAAGTTGAGGCCCCAGCACAGATTCCTGTGGCACACCAGTCGTTACATCTTGCCAACCAGAAAATAACTCATTTATGCCTACTCTTTGTTCCTGTTAGATAGCCAATCTTCTATCCATGCCAATATGTTACCCCCTACACCATGAGCTTTTATTTTTCGCAATGACCTTTGATGTGGCACCTTATCAAATGCCTTCTGGAAATCTAAGTACAGTACATCCACCGGTTCCCCTTTATCCACTGCACATGTTACTTCTTCAAAGAATACGATCATGGCTGATCTTGGGCTTCAGCTCCACTTTTCCGCCCACTTGCCATATCCCTTGATTCCCTGAGAGACTAAAAATCTTTCTATCTCAGCCATAAATATTTTCAACAATGGGAGCAGAGAATTACACAGATTCATGACCCATTGAATGAAGAAATTACTCCTCATCTCAGTCCTAAATGATCGGCCCCTTATCCTGAGACTATGTCACGATAGTTTAGATTCCCCGCCAGGGGAAACAACCTATCAGTGTCTACCCTATCCAGCCCCTTCAAAATCTTTTATGTTTCAATGAGATCACCTCTCGTTCTTCTAAACTCCAGAGAACATAGACCAATTTGCTCAGCCTTTTGTCATAGGACAACCCCCTCATCCCAGGAACTAATCTAGTGAACCTTTACTTCCTCCAGTACAATCATATCCTTCCTTAAATGTGGAGACCAAAACTACGCACACTACTCCAGGTTGGTCTCACCGAAACCCTGTACATTTGTAGCCAGACTTCCTTATTCCTGTATTCCAATCCCCTTGCAATAAAGGCCAACATGCCATTTGCTAATTGCTTGCTGTACCTCCATGCCAACTTTGTGTTCTTTGTATGAGTACACCCAAGTCTCTCTGAATAGCAACATTTAAAAGTTTTACACCTTTCAAAAAATATTCTGATTTTCTATTCTTACTACCAAGTGAATAACCTCACACTTCTCCACATTATACTCCATCTGCCAACCTGCCTATATCTTTTTGCATCCTCTATGTGTCCACCTCACAGCTTACATTCCCACCTAGCTTTATATCATCAGAAATCGTAGATACATTACTCTCAGTCTCTTTGTCTAAGTCATTAATATAGATTGTAAATAGCTGAGGCCCCAGCACTGATCCTTGCGGCACCCCACTATTCACTGCCTGCCAACTTGAAAATGTCCTGTTTTTCTGACTGTCTGCTTCCTGTCAGTTAACCAAATTCTACATCCATGCTAATATATTATCCCCAACACCATGAGCCCTTATCCTGCCAAACAACCTTTTGTGTGAAATAAGAAAAAAAACTAACAGTGACATCATAGGAAAGCTGTAAGCTGATTGGTTGGTGAGTAACTGCTGTTAGAGTGTCTGTAAATAGCTGGAAAATTAGAAAAGTATTTTTTTTAAACCCTTAAATAGCTGCCTTATAAGTGGTAGGGTTAGTATTACTAAGGTTTAAGTTAGTAAAACTTATTGCTAATTACTAATTAGAAAGTGCTACTTGGAGAGAGTGTGAAGCTGTGAGTTTGGTGTGTGAGGGAGTTCAGTGATGAGAGGAAGGAGGTGCTACTTTGTCTCTTTCTTTTCTTTTTCTGCCCTTTCACCATCCAGTATTTGGTTCTTACTTCAGGTACAGGGGAAGAAGCTGATTAGCGAGTACCTGGTAAGTTATTCTACTTATTACACTAACAGTAATCAGTTTGTAAAGTTAAGTATGTCAGAGCAGCTCAGCCGAGTGGAATGTGCCTCCTGTGGTATGTGGGAACTCATGGACGCATCATGTGTCCTTGACAAACACATCTACAGGAAGTGTCACTGCTGCAGAAGCTTGAGCTTCGGGTTTTGGAACTCAAGCGGCGGCTGGAGACACGGTGGTGCATCCGGGAGGCAGAGAACTATGTGGATACCACGTTTAGGGAGGTGATCACGCCACAGGTTAAGAGTGTGCAGGAAGAGAGGGAATGGGTGACTGCCAGGCAGTGTAAGAGAACCAGGCAGTTAGTACAGGAGTCCCCTGAGTCGATCTCGCTCGCCAACCGGTTTTCCATTTTGGATACTGATGGTTCCTCAGGAGAGTGCAGCAAGAGCCAAGTCCATGGCACCACAGGTGGCTCAGCTGCACAGGAGGGCAGAAAGAAGAGTGGAAGGGCAATAGTGATAGGGGATTCATTAGTTTAGTTTAGAGATACAGCATTGAAACAGGCCCTTCGGCCCATCGAGTCTGTGCCGACCATCAACCACCCATTTATACTAATCCTACACTAATTCCATATTCCTACCACATCCCCACCTGTCCCTATATTTCCCTACCACCTACCTGTACTAGGGGCAATTTATAATGGCCAATTTACCTATCAACCTGCAAGTTTTTAGTGGTGCAGTGGTTAGCACCGCAGCCTCACAGCTCCAGTGACCCGGGTTCAATTCTGGGTACTGCCTGTGTGGAGTTTGCAAGTTCTCTCTGTGTCTGCGTGGGTTTCCTCCGGGTGCTCCGGTTTCCTCCCACAAGCCAAAAGACTTGCAGGTTGATAGGTAAATTGGCCATTATAAATTGCCCCTAGTATAGGTAGGTGGTAGGGAAATATAGGGACAGGTGAGGATGTGGTAGGAATATGGGATTAGTGTAGGATTAGTATAAATGGGTGGTTAATGGTCGGCACAGACTCGGTGGGCCGAAGGGCCTGTTTCAGTGCTGTATATCTAAATCTAAATCTAAATCTTTGGCATGTGGGAGGAAACCGGAGCACCTGGAGGAAACCCACGCAGACACAGGGAGAACTTGCAAACTCCACACAGGCAGTACCCAGAATTGAACCCGGGTCGCCAGAGCTGTGAGGCTGTGAGGGAAAGGCAATTGTGATAGGGGATTCATTAGTTAGAGGAATAGACAGGTGTTTCTGCAGCCGCAGACGTGACTCCAGGATGGTGTGTTGCCTCCCTGGTGCCAGGGTCAAGGATGTCACAGAGCGGCTGCAGGACATTCTTCTGGGAGAGGATGAACAGCCAGAGGTTGTGGTCCACTTTGGTACCAATGACATAGGTAGGAAGAGGGATGAGATCCTGAAAGCAGATTTTAGGGAGTTAGGAAAGTCATTAAAAAGCAAGACCTCAAAACAAGTAATCTCAGGATTACTTCCAGTGCCACGTGCCAGTGAGCATAGGAATAGGAGGATTAAGCGATTTAACATGTGGATGTAAAATTGTTGCAGGAGGGAGGGCATCAGATTTCTGAGGCATTGGGATCTGTTCTGGAGTACGTGAGACCTGTACAAGATGAATGGGTTGCACATCAGCAGGACCGGGACTAATATCCTTGCTGGGAGATTTGCTAGTGCTGTTGGGGAATGTTTAAACTAAATAGTCAGGGAGTTGGGAACCTGAGAGGGAGCTCAGATTGGAGGGAAGCAAAACTGGTAACAGGAAGGAGAAAAGTAGTAAGCGAAGTTAGAAGGCAGACGAGACGAAGGCAAACATCAAACAGGTGCGGAATGAGGAAGAACGTTAAGACAAAGTTAAGGGCAGTCTATTTGAATGCATGCAGCATTCGCAACAAGGTAGATGATTTGAAGGCAGAAATAGAGGGAAATGGGTCTGATTTAATTGCCATTATAGAGACGTGGTTACAGGGTGACCAGGACTGGGAACTGAATATTCAAGGATATCCGTCATTTAGGAGGGATAGGCAGAGGGGAAAAGGAGGTGAGGTAGTGCTGTTAATAAGGGACGGGATCAGTACATTAGTGAGAGAGGATCTTAGATCGAAGGAGGAAGATGTAGAATCAGTTTGGGTGGAGCTAAGAAACAGCAAGGGGCAGCAAACATTGGTGGGAGTTGTTTATAGGCCACATAACTATAGTGGTAATGTTGGGCAAAGTATAAATCAGGAAATTAGAGCTGGATATATCATGGACAATACAGTAATAGTGGGTGAGTTCAATTTGCCTATAGACTGGGTAAACATAATCAGCACTAATGCTCTGGAGGATGAATTCCTGGAGTGTGTATGAGATGAGTTTCTAGCGCAGTATGTTGAAGAACCAACTAGGGATCGGGCTATTTTAGATTTAGTATTATGTAATGAGAAAGGGCTAATTAATAACCTTGCTGTAAAGGAGCCATTAGGAAATAGTGACCAAAATATGACAGAATTTTACATTAAGTTTGAAAGTGATATAGTTAATTCTGAAACTTGGATCCCAAATCTGAACAAAGGAAACTATGAAGGTATGAGGGGCAAGTTGGCAATGGAAGATTGGGAAAATACATGAAAAGATTTGACAGTAGACAGGCAATGACTAGTATTTAAAGAAGTATTACATGGTCTACAACAAAAACACAGTCCTTTAAGAGACAAAAACCCACCAGGAAAGGTGAATCAACTGTGGCTAACAAAAGAAGTTAAGGATTACATTAGGTTAAAGGAAGTGGCTTGTAAGGTGGACAGAAAAAGGGGTAAGCCCGAGGATTGGGAGCAATTTAGAATCCAGCAAAGGAGGACCAAGAAACTGATAAAGAAAGGGAAGAGAGAATATGAATGCAAGCTAGCTCGAAACATAAAGGTGGAATGTAAAAGCTTCTTTCGGTATGTGAAAAGGAAACAATTAGCAAGAACAAATGTGGGTCCATTACAGACAGAGACAGGAGAATATGTGGTGGAGAATGAGAAATGGCGGAGAGACTAAACAATTACTTTGTGTCTGCCTTCATGGAGGAAGACACAGAAAATCTCCCAGAAATACTAGGGAACCAAGGGACTTATAAAAATGAGGAACTGTAAGAAATTAGTATCAATAAAGCGGTAGTACTTGAAAAATTAATTTGATTGAAAGTTGATCGATCTCCTGGACCAGATGAGCTACATCCCAGAGTATTGAAGGAGGTGGCTATAGAGATAGTGGATGCATCGGTGGTTATCTTTCAAAATTCTATAGATTCTGGAAGGGTTCCTGCAGACTGGAAAGTAGCAAATGTAACCTCACAATTTAAGAAGGGAGCGAGAGAGAAAACGGAGAACTACAGACCTGTTAGTTTGACGTCAGTAGTTGGGAAAATTTTAGAATCTATTATAAAGGATGAGATAATTGGACACATAAAATAATGATATAATGATTGAGCAGAGTCAACATGGATTTATGAAAGGGAAATAATGTTTGACAAACCTGTTGGCGTTTTTTGAGGATGTTACTTGTAGCAGAGATAAAAGAGAACTAGTGGGTGTGGTGTATTTGGATTTTCAGAAGGCTTTTGTTAAGGTCCCACAGAGGAGGTTAGTAAACAAAATTAGAGCACATGGGATTGGGGGTAATATACTGCAATGGATTGAGAATTGGTTAACAGACAGAAAGCAGAGAGTGGGAATAGATGAGTCATTCTCAGGATGGTAGGCTGTTACTAGTGGGGTACAGCAAGGATCAGTGCTTGGGCCACAGCTGTTCACAATCTATATCAATGATTTGGATATGGAGAACAGTTCTAACATTCCCAAATTTTCTGATGACACAAAACTAGGTGGGAATGTAAGCTGTGAGGAGGATACAAGGAGGCTTCTAGGGGATTTGGACAGGCTAAGTTGAATGGGCAAGAACATGGCATATGGAATATAATGTGAATAAGTGTGAAGTGATCCACCTTGGTAGAAAAAACAGAAAGGCAGAGTATTTCTTAAATGGAGAGAGGTTGGGAAGTGTTGATTTCCAAAGGGACCTGGGTGTCCTTGTTCATGAGTCACTAAAAGCTAGTCTGCAGGTGCAGCAAACAATTAGGAAGGCAAATGGTATGTTGGCATTCATTACAAGGGGATTTGAATACAGGAGTAAAGATGTCTTGCTGCAATTGTATAGATCCTTGGTGAGACTGCACCTGGAGTATTGTGTACAGTTTTGGTCTCATTATCTAAGGAAGGATATACTTGCCATAGAGGGAGTGCAACAGAGATTCACCAGACTGATCCCTGGGATGGCAGGATTGTCTTATGAGGAGAGATTGCGGAAACTGGGCCTGTATTCTCCAGAGTTTCAAACAATGGGAGGTGATCTCATTGAAACTTACAAAATTCCTACAGGGTGTGACAGGGTAGATGTGGATAGGATGTTTCCCCTGGCTGGTGAGTCTAGAACCAGGGGACATAGTCTCAGAATAAGGGGCAGGTCATTTAAAACTGAGATGAGGAGGAATTTCTTCACTCAGAGGGTGGTGAGTCTGTGGAATTCTCTACCCCAGAGGGCTGTGGAAGCTCAATCATTGAGCATGTTCAAAACAGAAATCGATATGGGGATAGTGGGGAAAAATGGCATAGAGGTAGGTGATCAGCCATGATCTGTTTGAATGGTGTAACAGGCTTGATGGGCCGAATGACCTACTCCTGCTCCTCTGTCCCTATGTTCACCTTATCAAATGCCTTTTGGAAATCCAGGTATATTACATCTATTGTACCCCTTTATCAACCCTACTAGTTACATCCTCAAAAAACTCTAATAAAGTTATCAAACACAATTTTCCTTTTGTAAAATCATGTTAACTTGTTCTAACCATACTATGATTTTCTAAGTGCATTGTTAAGGCTTCCTTAATAATAGATTCCAGCATTTTCCTGATGACTGATGTTAGACTAACTGTGCAGTAGTTCCCTGTTTTTTCTCTCTATCTCCTTTCCTGAATAGCAGTGTTACATTTGCCAATGTCCAATCTGTTGGGACCATTCCCGAATCTAAGGAATTTTGGAAAATCATAATCAATGCATCCACTATCTCTGCAGTTACCTCTTTTAGAACACTCGGATGTATGTCATCAGGTCCTGGGGGTTTGTCAGATTTTAATCCCTTAAGTTTCTCCAATACTGTTTCTCTGCTGATATTAATTACCTTAAATTCGTCACTCTGATTAGCTCCTTGGTTACCCTCTATTTCTGATATGCAAGAGTGAAGGAGGGGTGACGAGAGTGGAGGTGGGTGAGCATGGGGGTGGGGGTTAAGCATGGAGGATAGATGCGAGAGTGGGAGAGCGCGAGTCAAGGGAAGGAAAGTGAGAGCAGAGGGAGTCTGACAATGGAGGGGGCGTGCGAGCGAGAACAGAGGGTTCGGGTGAAGTTCGGGACATGATGAATCCTCCAGGGCTACATCCAGAATTGGCAACCCAATGTGAACCAGTCAATTACACGGCAACAGCTGAGCAACACCCTGCTCGAGATTGTTACTGTAGGACGTGAGCACAAAAATCAGTGCAGTACTGAGGGAGTGCTGCACTGTCAGAGGGTCAGTACTGAGGGAGTGCTGCACTGTCAGAGGGTCACGATGAGGGTGGGCTGCACTGTCAGAGGGTCAGTACTGAGGGGGTGCTGCACTGTCAGAGGGTCAGTACTGAGTGAGGGCTGCACGGTCAGAGGGTCAGTACTGAGGGTGTGCTGCATGGTCAGAGGGTCAGCACTGAGGGGGTGCTGCACGGTCGGAGGGTCAGTACTGAGTGGGTGCTGCACATTCAGAGGGTCAGTACTGAGGGGGTGCTGCATGGTCAGAGGGTCAGTACTGAGGGAGTGCTGCACGGTCAGAGGGACAGTACTGAGGGAGTGCTGCACTGTCGGAGGGTCAGTACTGAGGGGGTGCTGCACTGTCGGAGGGTCAGTACTGAGGGAGGGCTGCACGGTCAGAGGGTCAGTACTGAGGGAATGCTGCACTTAGAGGGTCAGTACTGAGGGAGTGCTGCACTGTCGGAGGGTCAATACCGAGGGAGTGCTGCACTGTCGGAGGGTCAGTACTGAGGGAGTGCTGCACTGTCGGGGGGTCAGTATTGAGGGAGTGCTGCACTTTTGGAGGGTCAGTACTGAGGGAGCGCTGCACTGTCGGAGGGTCAGTACTGAGGGAGTGCCGCACTGTCGGAGGGTCAGTACTGAGGGAGTGCTGCACTGTCGGGGGGTCAGTATTGAGGGAGTGCTGCACTTTTGGAGGGTCAGTACTGAGGGAGGGCTGCACGGTCAGAGGGTCAGTACTGAGGGAATGCTGCACTTAGAGGGTCAGTACTGAGGGAGTGTTGCACTGTTGGAGGGTCAGTACCGAGGGAGTGCTGCACTGTCGGAGGGTCAGTACCGAGAGGGTGCTGCACTGTCAGAGGGTCAGTAATGAGTGAGTGCAGCACGGTCAGAAGGTCAGTACCGAGGGAGTGCTGCACGGTCAGAGGGGCCAGTACCGAGGGAGTGCTGAACTGTCAGCGGAGTCAGTACTGAGGGAGTGCTGCACTGTCAGAGGATCAGTACTGAGGGAGTGCTGCACTGTCGGAGGGTCAGTACTGAGGGAGAGCTGCACTGTCAGAGGGTCAGTATTGAGGGAGCACTGCACTGTCAGAGGTTCAGTACTGAGGGAGTGCTGCACTGTCGGAGGGTCAGTACTGAGGGAGTGCTGCACTGTCGGAGGGTCAGTACTGAGGGGGTGCTGCACTGTCGCAGGGTCAGTACTGAGGGAGTGCTGCACTGTCGGAGGGTCAGTACTGAGGGAGTGCTGCACTGTCGGAGGGTCAATATTGAGGGAGTGCTGCACTGTCGGAGGGTCAGTACTGAGGTAGTGCTGCACTGTTGGAAGGTCAGTACTGAGGCAGTGCTGCACTGTCAGAGGGTCAGTACTGAGGGAGTGCTGCACTGTCGGAGGGTCAGTACTGAGGGAGTGCTGCACGGTCAGAGGGGCAGTACCGAGGGAGTGCTGAACTGTCAGCGGAGTCAGTACTGAGGGAGTGCTGCACTGTCAGAGGATCAGTACTGAGGGAGTGCTGCACTGTCGGAGGGTCAGTACTGAGGGAGCGCTGCACTGTCAGAGGGTCAGTATTGAGGGAGCACTGCACTGTCAGAGGTTCAGTACTGAGGGAGTGCTGCACTCTCGGAGGGTCAGTACTGAGGAAGTGCTGCACTGTCGGAGGGTCAGTACTGAGGGAATGCTGCACTGTCGGAGGGTCAGTACTGAGGGGGTGCTGCACTGTCGCAGGGTCAGTACTGAGGGAGTGCTGCACTGTCGGAGGGTCAGTACTGAGGGAGTGCTGCACTGTCGGAGGGTCAATATTGAGGAAGTGCTGCACTGTT